>NC_071993.2:0-2500 GCF_028885655.2 Pongo abelii
TAACCCTAACCCTAACCCTATTTTTTTTCCTAACCCTAACCCTAACCCTAACCCTAACCCTAACCCTAACCCTAACCCTAACCCTAACCCTAACCCTAACCCTAACCCTAACCCTAACCCTAACCCTAACCCTAACCCTAACCCTAACCCTAACCCTAACCCTAACCCTAACCCTAACCCTAACCCTAACCCTAACCCTAACCCTAACCCTAACCCTAACCCTAACCCTAACCCTAACCCTAACCCTAACCCTAACCCTAACCCTAACCCCTAACCCTAACCCTAACCCTAACCCTAACCCTAACCCTAACCCTAACCCTAACCCTAACCCTAACCCTAACCCTAACCCTAACCCTAACCCTAACCCTAACCCTAACCCTAACCTAACCCTAACCCTAACCCTAACCCTAACCCTAACCCTAACCCTAACCCTAACCCTAACCCTAACCCTAACCCTAACCCTAACCCTAACCCTAACCCTAACCCTAACCCTAACCCTAACCCTAACCCTAACCCTAACCCTAACCCTAACCCTAACCCTAACCCTAACCCTAACCCTAACCCTAACCCTAACCCTAACCCTAACCCTAACCCTAACCCTAACCCTAACCCTAACCCTAACCCTAACCCTAACCCTAACCCTAACCCTAACCCTAACCCTAACCCTAACCCTAACCCTAACCCTAACCCTAACCCTAACCCTAACCCTAACCCTAACCCTAACCCTAACCCTAACCCTAACCCTAACCCTAACCCTAACCCTAACCCTAACCCTAACCCTAACCCTAACCCTAACCCTAACCCTAACCCTAACCCTAACCCTAACCCTAACCCTAACCCTAACCCTAACCCTAACCCTAACCCTAACCCTAACCCTAACCCTAACCCTAACCCTAACCCTAACCCTAACCCTAACCTAACCCTAACCCTAACCCTAACCCTAACCCTAACCCTAACCCTAACCCTAACCCTAACCCTAACCCTAACCCTAACCCTAACCCTAACCCTAACCCTAACCCTAACCCTAACCCTAACCCTAACCCTAACCCTAACCCTAACCCTAACCCTAACCCTAACCCTAACCCTAACCCTAACCCTAACCCTAACCCTAACCCTAACCCTAACCCTAACCCTAACCCTAACCCTAACCCTAACCCTAACCCTAACCCTAACCCTAACCCTAACCCTAACCCTAACCCTAACCCTAACCCTAACCCTAACCCTAACCCTAACCCTAACCCTAACCCTAACCCTAACCCTAACCCTAACCCTAACCCTAACCCTAACCCTAACCCTAACCCTAACCCTAACCCTAACCCTAACCCTAACCCTAACCCTAACCCTAACCCTAACCCTAACCCTAACCCTAACCCTAACCCTAACCCTAACCCTAACCCTAACCCTAACCCTAACCCTAACCCTAACCCTAACCCTAACCCTAACCCTAACCCTAACCCTAACCCTAACCCTAACCCTAACCCTAACCCTAACCCTAACCCTAACCCTAACCCTAACCCTAACCCTAACCCTAACCCTAACCCTAACCCTAACCCTAACCCTAACCCTAACCCTAACCCTAACCCTAACCCTAACCCTAACCCTAACCCTAACCCTAACCCTAACCCTAACCCTAACCCTAACCCTAACCCTAACCCTAACCCTAACCCTAACCCTAACCCTAACCCTAACCCTAACCCTAACCCTAACCCTAACCCTAACCCTAACCCTAACCCTAACCCTAACCCTAACCCTAACCCTAACCCTAACCCTAACCCTAACCCTAACCCTAACCCTAACCCTAACCCTAACCCTAACCCTAACCCTAACCCTAACCCTAACCCTAACCCTAACCCTAACCCTAACCCTAACCCTAACCCTAACCCTAACCCTAACCCTAACCCTAACCCTAACCCTAACCCTAACCCTAACCCTAACCCTAACCCTAACCCTAACCCTAACCCTAACCCTAACCCTAACCCTAACCCTAACCCTAACCCTAACCCTAACCCTAACCCTAACCCTAACCCTAACCCTAACCCTAACCCTAACCCTAACCCTAACCCTAACCCTAACCCTAACCCTAACCCTAACCCTAACCCTAACCCTAACCCTAACCCTAACCCTAACCCTAACCCTAACCCTAACCCTAACCCTAACCCTAACCCTAACCCTAACCCTAACCCTAACCCTAACCCTAACCCTAACCCTAACCCTAACCCTAACCCTAACCCTAACCCTAACCCTAACCCTAACCCTAACCCTAACCCTAACCCTAACCCTAACCCTAACCCTAACCCTAACCCTAACCCTAACCCTAACCCTAACCCTAACCCTAACCCTAACCCTAACCCTAACCCTAACCCTAACCCTAACCCTAACCCTAACCCTAACCCTAACCCTAACCCTAACCCTAACCCTAACCCTAACCCTAACCCTAACCCTAACCCTAACCCTAACCCTAACCCTAACCCTAACCCTAACCCTAACCCTAACCCTAACC